>NC_081763.1:16080706-16118206 GCF_963082965.1 Carassius carassius
ATCTTGTATTTGCCTTGATGAGATTATCTGATTCTCCTTCAGGAGCTGCTGCCTGGATCAATACCCTGATTGACATGTCCACACTTGGGACAGAGAACCATACCTCTGGCACTGCTGCCTGTGTTTACCCCACCTGCAAGCCTGCAAGAGATAAAGAAGGGGAGTTCTGGTACCCCCTATAAGGAAAAGGCCAGAAGAAATAATGAGAAGACTGTATGTCAGCGGTGCTTCAGAATTCCAATCAGCCAATTCAAATCATTCCATGAGATAACAAATGAGGTCTTAACCCCTGCTGCAACATCTTTGGGTTTTTTCTCTCTTTTTTTTATAGCAAAGCAAATATGTTGTTGTTTTGCCAGCAGTTCTAAATGTTGTTTGATGCACAGAGGGTTTAAAGTTTGCTGTGAATACAAAGAGAGGGAGAACAACACCAGTCAACATGTCAACTGGCACCAGATCAGCATTTATTACGTTAATGGGATTTGAGTGATTATATTTTGTATTTGAATTAATATAATATTACATATTTACATACACAGTGCTTTGCTTTGTCAAATATTTTGAATATTAACATCTCTGCTTAGCAAAGTAAATGAATTTGTAATGGATTTGTTTTAATTTTAGATTTATTTTATTATGATCCCATGGTAGTTCAACAAGGTTTGAATGATTCCATGTGGATCACATTCATGTGAGAGCCTTAAACATTTTAAGGCTCTCCAGATTTTTAGGAGAGACAGACCTGAGGATTCTTGAAGCTGTACAAGTAAGATCAGCTCTGTTAATGAGAAACTAAAGGGATTATGAATATTGTTGCTGTTATAGCCTATGCTGATGTTGCTTCCTGGTCACTGAGAGGAATAATACAAATGTTTCTAGAGACAAAACATTGTCTTTTTTTTATTGCATTTATGACAAATTTGTGAGTCACTGCAAAATTGATAAAAGCAAAAGGGCTGATTCAAATGTAAGAGCACTTGGCCTAATATACCTGAAAACAACAGAGCCACTGCTACACATCAAAGAGCAATATGAAATAATGATTCCTAATGGACCCTGGACTAATGAATAGTTTTATGCACATTGTATATTCTACAAATCTCTGTTTCTTCTCTTGCACTCTTCAGTAAACTCCTCAACAGTTCAGTCTGTGCATTGTTTCTTGCATCATTCCTACTCTACGGTGCATTTTCATGTCTTCACCATAAACTGCTGTTTAAAGCTTTTTGAAAGAAGTCTCTTATGCTCACCAAGGCCATATTTATTTGATCAAAAACACAGTAAAACAGTAATATTGTGAAATATTACAATTTAAAATAAAAAAAACTATTTTTAATTTATGTAAATTTAATTTATTCCTGTGATGGTAAAGCTGAATTTACTCCAGTCTTCAGTGTCACATGGTCCTCCAGAAGTCATTCTTATATACTGATTTGCTGCTTAAAACACTGTCATTATCAATGTTGAAAACCATTGTGCTAAGCAGATAAGCAGAAAGTTCAAACACTGTCACATTAGAAATGTCTTTGCTGTCATTTTTTGATTATTTCATGCAAACTTGCTGACTAAAAGTATTGTTTCTTCACAGCATTAATTGAACATGGGTGTAATTGAAATAATTCCACTCCTTTGGTTTGAGTAGATATTGAGACTTTTGTTGTGCTCACCTAAACTTAAAAAAAAAAAATATATATATATATATATACATATACACACACACACACACACACACACACACAGTACAGACCAAAGGTTTGGACACACCTTCTCATTCAAAGAGTTTTCTTTATTTTCATGACTATGAAAATTGTAGATTCCCACTGAAGGCAGCAAAACTATGAATTAACACATGTGGAATTATATATGGAATTATATACATAACAAAAAATTGTGAAACTTCTGAAAATATGTCATATTCTAGGTTCTTCAAAGTAGCCACCTTTTGCTTTGATTACTGCTTTGCACACTCTTGGCATTCTCTTAATGAGCTTCAAGAGGTAGTCACCTGAAATGGTCTTCCAACAGTCTTGAAGGAGTTCCCCGAGAGATGCTTAGCACTTGTTGGCCCTTTTGCCTTCTGTCTGCGGTCCAGCTCACCCCTAAACCATCTCGATTGGGTTCAGGTCCAGTGACTGTGGAGGCCAGGTCATCTGGCGCAGCACCCCATCACTCTCCTTCTTGGTCAAATAGCCCTTGATGCCTTCAGTGTGACAGATTTTCATAGTCATGAAAATAAAGAAAACTCTTTGAATGAGAAGGTGTGTCCAAACTTTTGGTCTGTACTATATATATATATATTAGGGGTGCTCCGATCAAGATCGGCCGATCGTTAATGCGCATCTCGTCAGTAAAGCCGGTTCTCTAACCAGTGGTAAATTCCATCAGGTGCGTGATTCCACATTGAGCAGTTCTTAACTGAGAAGATGCGCAAATAAACGCTGAAAATGAACTTGGATTTGCGCAGCTTCTCAGTTAACAATGGCTCTGTGTAGTAACAGCTGCTCTATGTGAAATCACGCACCTAATGGAATTTACCACTGATTAGAGAACCGGCTTTACTGACGAGATGCGCATAAGGATCAGCCGATTGTGATCGGAGCACCCCTAATATATATATATATATAATTTTACAGAAATACACCATAGGAAACATTTAATTTTAAGAGTTACAAACTTCAAAAGCTTCTGCATGACACGAATGACCCTCTTATCTAGTCTATTGAGGAGCAGCAGGCCTGTGGCAGACTAGCAGACCTCTACAGTCACTGGCATGAGGTTTGCCCTTGGCAGATGGCACTCTGTTTGCTCTCATCCTGAGCTCTGGCAGCCGACTCTTTCCCTGAGGTTGTTGTGAAATGGCATGACATGTCCTATCTCTTCACTCTTCACTATCCCAAATCCCCATCATCAGCATCAGGTCTCACAGGTCAGCCACTCTCTATTCACAGTACTGATCTCAGGCCAGAGAGTACAGGTTGTTTGCTCACTAATCTGTCCAGATAATGATATATTAGTGATCAGAAGACAGCCGTCTCTGACAGTGTCTCTGACAGTCCCTAGAGACCCGGTTTGTTAAGGACATGTAGAGGACAGTCTGTTTCCTCTCTGCTACATTCATGGTAATTCTAAATTGGCAGCACAGCTGATATGCCTTTCAATATGCATTTGATATGCATTATGCAATTTGATATTAAACAAATAATTATGCATAGGAGGAAGAGGGTGCACTTTGACTTTCAGAATACTCTCGAGCCTCAAGCTAATCAAGAGGAAAAACTAAACCAAAACTACAAAAGGGGCACACTGGTTTGTCTGCTTCTAACAGGGTCATTTTATCCACCGCCTATTTTGAAACATTACAATTCAAACTCTTCACAAATAATTAATGTATCTAGATAATGATGCTAGCAAAAAGCTAATTAAAATAATTTTTTGTTTGTTTAAAAATGTGTGCACTTCATAATGAAACTATGTGTGTGAAGGTAAAACTGATTGTCTCTAAAAAGTTTTCTCTTGACATGTTAGTGTTATTCAAAGCACTTTGCCTGTTTCTTTATTTTAAGCACAGTAGTGACTATTATGAGCTCCGCATCTGAAATCGTTCAAGTTTACCTCTGTGAAGTTGTTAAAAAAATAAAATAATGATTTGACATCACTTATTTTCGATTGCCTACTGCCCTTGTAAAATTATTCTCAATTATTACACAGCTCTGTGGAATACTTGATTCTGATTGGTCATTCGCGACATTCCGAGGTATGTTATCCCTCGATAACAACCTGTAAAACCTAATAATTAAGTAACAGCAGCTGGCACTGTACTCTTGCTTGAACTATTGTTTCTTGGTGGAAGCTTTGCGTTTGTTTAACTAATAAAATATTAAAAACTTGATTCAAAATGGTGTACTGTTATTTAATTATATCATCCTGGTATCCCGGACTCTCTCTCCTTTCATACAAATGCAGCTGCTGCCATTTTGCTACGACTGTTTTGTACGCTGTAATGGATTAGAAGATAACTAACAAACTGGTAGGTTTTTAAAAAAAAATTTGTCTTAGTTCTTTTATTGCCTTAATTATTTGTGTGGTAAAATGTTGTGTAATAAGTGGTTTGACTGCACCGTTTCCCTTAAATGTCCATCTAGTTTGAATTTCCCGTTTGCGCAAACCTCGCTTTGAGGACCTGATCACACTGTCGGGTTTTGTTCTGGGATAACAACCGGCTGGAGGTACATTATCTCTTATTCTCTAACTTTGTTTCTAAGGTGCTATTTCACAAAAGTGTAAGCCTTTAGTAAAAAATTAGTAGCCTTTAAGTCTTAAGGGATACAAGATATACAAATAGTAACACAAGCTAGAATCTGAAGAAAATTAGTATTTTCTTAAAAATAGCTGTATTATTGAATGATTCTTTTAAGAATCATTCGTGTTCACTTCTGTGTGCTCACTTACATGTTTCTTTAAAATTAAAGGGATAGTTCACCCAAATAGCAAAATTATGTCATTAATAACTTACACTCATGTTGTTCCAAACCAGTGAGACCTCCGTTTATCTTTGGAACACAGTTTAAGATATTTTAGATTTAGTCAGAGAGCTCTCAGTCCCTCCATTGAAGCTGTGTGAACTGTATACCGTCCATGTCCAGAACGTAAGGGTGTAACGGTACGCAAAAATCACGGTTCGGTACGTACCTCGGTTTTAAAGTCACGGTTCGGTTCATTTTCGGTAAAGTAAGGGAAAGAAATGCAAACAATAAACTGCAGGTTGTTTATTACTATAAACTTTTTTTTAACAATTTGTTTACACTTTTTTAAAATACTTTTTAATAAAATATATATGAAATAAAAAAAGAATAGGAAATAAAATACTTTTGCAAAGTTCTCCACTAAATAAAATACTCTCAGTCTCAAACAAATATCATATAATAAAATATAATAAAAAATAAAAAACTATGATTACAGTGCAGCATTACCAATCCCAGCTTGTAGGCCTGCTCATATTTAAAAAATATATATAACTTTTCCAAAGTGATTTGCTCAGATTTCGTTATTGCGTTGGACCGATCGAAATTAAGAGCAAAGGTCTGTTTAAATGCCGACGGCAGCTGCGTTTGAATTACAATCGTTTTTTCCTAGTTGTAGAGATGTTAACACTGCCTTTGTAAAGAGATGCCTTTTCCCACATGGAAAGAACCTATAAGTGGATATATGCGCATATATGAAACCTATATGCAGTGTATATGCACATATATGCTGCATATATGCACATATATGATAATATATATGCTGCATATATGCGCATATATGCTGCATATATGCCATATATATACTGCATATATGCGTATATATACTGCATAAATGCTGCATATATGCGTATATATGCCACATATAGGCAAAATTGAGGTGCATATATGTGCATATACAGGAAATATAGGTCTCCTGTATTGCTTCTTCATATCCACATATAAGCCCTATACATACAAAATATGTCTTCTATTTAGTTAATGGCAGGATCTGGTCATTTTGTAGCTCATATCCCATTTTTGACTGTCATACATGATGCCTAGCTCATATTTTCTATTATCAAGGCAAAAACTAAGAATTAACGAAAAAATTATGCAAGAACTTATGTATGTGCGAACATGTGAAATTGGTATCACATGTAATTGGCATGTTATGGAATTTAACTATGACAATATATTAACATGATATACAGAGCCGGACAGTAACGGAGTACATTTACTTGAGTACAGTACTTAAGTACAATTTTGAGGGATCTGTACTTTACTCGAGTATCATTTTTGGGGAGTACTCATGACTTTACTCAACTACATTTGAGAGGCAAATATTGTACTCTTTACTCCGCTACATTTCTATCCATAACCGTAAGTACCCATTACTTCTTTGGCCCCGTCCACACGGAGACGGAACCCCGATCTTTTTTCCCTCGTCTCAAGAAATATCCGCGTCCACATAAAACCGATGTAGTATACATGCCAGACCAGCATGTGGCGCTGTAATTCTGCCACAGAGATACATTAAAAACGGAGAAGAAGACATGGATTTGCTGTGCGTGGTACACAAACGAACAAGGAACAATACATGTATTAATCCGTGTTAATGTTAGCGTTCAGTGTTTGTTCATTTGTTGCTGTTACGTGATGTAGTGGTGTTTGACTAGGGGCAAGACGTGTGCTGATGACGCCATATTTTCAGAAAATGTACGGATTCGCCGTCGAGAAGAAACACAAAGGCGGCGTTTTCAAATATATCCACTCTGGGACCCGGTTTCAAAACATCGGTTTCATTCTTCCAAAACGCCAGATCCGTGTGGACGAAAATGCCTATCCGCAAAAAAATTTGTGCGCCGAAAAAAAAGAGGAAAAAAGAAAAATCTCGGACACCCTATCAAACGTCATAGGATAGTGCAGGAAGGAAGAGGAGGAGGAGGAGGATGAGGCGCGTCATGACAGACCTTCAAAGAACAATAAAGATTAAAAAAAAATTCTGTTCAGTTTTTTGTCTTATTTTTGTTCTTGTACTATTTGATTGTTCTTGTAAATACATAATGTACATTTCTATATTTTGGACTTTTATTTATGTTTCCTAGTAGGTTTTTTTGTCTTATTTTTGTTCTTGTACTATATTTTTAGTTTTGTACTATTTGATTGATCTTAAGTAAATAAATAATGTACATTTCTACATTTTGGACTTTTATTTATGTTGCCTAGCAGCTATGGATTTTAATTTTACTATTATAGGTGAACATATAGGTACATGTATAAGTGCATATATGTACCTATATTGGTATATGTATGCACATATATATGTGTACATATATGTGTAAACATGCGTGCATATATGTACATATATGTGTAAATATATGTTCGCATATATGTTCATATATATGCACATATATATGTGTGCATATATATACATAATATATATGAAAACGGCCAATTTTATATATGTCACATATATTAAAAACCTATATTGAAACATATATGTTTATTAGGGATGGGACGGTATGAAAATTTAATATCACGATTATAGTGACTAAAATTATCACGATTATCAATATTATCACGGTTTTGTTGAAACGAGATGAAAGTGTTCAAAAATAGTTGATGCTCACACTGAAAACATTTCAGCAAGTTTTATATTTAATAATCAACAAACAACTAATAAAACAAGCAACTCTATGCACTTAATTTAAAGAAAGATTAAATTCTGTGGCATTTCCTTCCTTACAATGAAAAGTGTAGAAGCATAGAAAAGCATAGAAAAGTCACTGACTTTCGCCATTCCTTCTCGAAAAAAAACAAAAAAAACATTGTGCGCTGCGCTTGCGTCAGACTGTTGCTGGCTGGACATGATTTAATAGTGAGTTATTAAAACCGCGATAATCAAACACGGTTTTAATGATAATTCATTTTTAAACGATATTACTAACCTTCAGCACATTTTATCACGGTTATCAATAAAACCGGTTATCGTCCCATCCCTAATGTTTATATAGGTTTTTTCCATGTGGGTTGAAAACCTTAGGCCGGTGACACACTGGCATATTGCACCTGTCAAACATAGTCTATTTTGCCGTCAATACTGTTGATGGTGTCCTTTATCAGTAGGCTTTATATTTATGCTCAACATGAAGTATAGATATTGTTGTCATGAAGACAAGATCCTGGTCTGTTGGCGGCCTCCCTCTATGTCACCTAAAGTAGCAGCAGCGTGCCATCGCCGCGTCAGGCACGATTCTGGTGTGTAAAGACACAGAAAACGCGAAGCAGCCGTCACGCAACTGACACGCTGCAGAAACGCCACGCTCACGCCATGCAGCCAGTGTGTCACCGGCCTTAGAATCAGCTGCAGGGCGGGATTTGCACTGAATGCGGAGACTTCCGCCACTTAATATGTTCATTTGGAAATGTGTGAAATCAGAGGGTCAGTGAGAATTTTTTGAAGCATCAAAAAATAAATTTTGGTCCAAAAATAGCAAAAAAAAATACGACTTTATTCAGCATTGTCTTCTCTTCCGTGTCTGTTGTAAGACAGTTCAAAACAAAGCAGTTTGTGATATCCGGTTCGCGAACGAATCATTCGATGTAATCGGATCTTTTTTAACCAGTTCACCAAATCGAACTGAATCGTTTGAAACGGTTCGCGTCTCCAATACGCATTAATCCACAAATGAATTAAGCTGTTAACTTTTTTAATGTGGCTGACACTCCCTCTGACTTCAAACAAACCAATATCCCGGAGTAATTCATGTACTCAAACAGTACACTGAGTGAACTGCTGTGAAGAGAGAACTGAAGATGAACACCGAGCCGAGTCAGATTTTGAACAATGGACTGACTCGTTCACGAGTCAAGAACCGGTTGCATCGGTTTTCGGATCACCAGTAGTTCTTTCGGACAGTTCGATTCAATAAACCGGTTGAAGAAAACGGTTCACCGGTTCTTTTGCACTCAATGTAATGATGTCATTGGCGATGATTGCCCTAGATTCAAGCCTTCGGTTTACCCGCGCTCATAACACTAGCACAGAATCAGTTCAGAATCAATCACCAAAAGAATCAGTTCGGTTCAGACGCTCTGTGTGTCAGTCTGCTTCACGCTGAATCACACATGCGCAGAATCATCAGCTCCTCGGTTCTCGAATCGGACGCGTCTGACAGAAACGGTTCTTGACTCATGGGTGAACTATCCATTTAAGTATACTTATTTTTGTAAGGAAAATCTGTTCGATGCTTAAATACATTCTTTCTACCCATTAGGAATTACTTTACTTCACCTAAACTGTTGAGCAAGGTATAAAAATGTGAACATAGCTCTTTGCATAGTCCCTGGAGGTCTTTCTCTTTCTTATGTCTCTGTCTTTCTCATGTTAAGTCTTGGCTGGGAGAGGTGTGTTTATAAGCTTGTGTGTGAGTGTGTGTGAACATGAAAGTGCACTACTGCCACCTACAGAACACATGGCTCTTCCAGCAGCTGACAAGACAGACTCACTCCCTTTGGGCCTTATTAAAGCCCTATTCCCACCCATGAGAGGCAGATAAGCCCCAGTTCACTTCTCCCCGTAATTATACTTTTGCTGATTTCTTCAAAAAGATAAAGACGGAGGCCGGAAAAAGGGCAGGAAACTTTTTTAGTGGTTTGCTTTATTGATTGAGATGCTGAAGGTCATTGGGCCATTTCACTGATTTGGGAGGTTAAAACGAGGGTATTAAGTCATGCCTGTTAAATCTTTCTAATATAATATTAATTAAAAGAGCAGGCTCACAAGGTATTATTCAGCAATGCTTCCATTGTGAGGTTGAACGAACGAGTGTGTGGGAATGATTCGTCTCATTACCTGTTGTAGATTGTCTATGACAGCAGTGATAAAGAGTTCACTTCACAACATAATTAGAGGCACAGAAGCTGCAGCAAGACTGCACTGATTTCAAGAAGATGTAAGACATTGTGCTGGCGAATCACTTTTATGAAACATGCAGAAAAGTGATTCTTTTAAATGCCAGATACCTGGTTCATCCTCACTGTTATTTCCATCCATTCTGGTAAAACCATATAATATAGCCTATCTCTGTGTTACTATAATATCCTGCACAGGACTCCAGGCCAAAGCTATGAATCCTCATTAAAGCAGGAAAGCTCAATTAAATTTACCTTCCAGTTACCTAATTTCATGACTCTGTGTACCTCAGAGTAAACTTCAGCTGCTTGTTAGCCCATAGAAGCCAACACTTCACTTGCTATATAACTTCTGTCCCTCTTCAACTATATGGGCTTGTTGAGTGAATAACTTTAATTGACTTTTATATAATAGTTTGGTAGACTCTTCCACTCATGCTTCTAATATTTTCTGCTAGAGTGGATCGATATAATGCTATCAGTGTGTATTGGAAACCTGTGGATTTATGGCTACAGATGAATGGCTAAAGCCAGGGGCATCAAGAATCTCATTTCTGAAGTTGCACCGATTGCAGTTGTGGCTCATTTCTTTCCCCCAGGCTACATAAGATGTGACCACAAGAAGAAAAACCTTTATTAGAAACTTGGTAATGTATCTCTTGAGTGTAACATGTTATTCTGTTGGTATTATATTGGCAATGTTTTTTAGCATTCAAAATCCAACCTGACAAATTTATTTTAATAAACCAAGTAAATTGCACCTGAACATCACAGCTAAAATAGTATACATTTACAATATATGGCAAATAGCAGCTCTGATAAAAAATGTATATATATGATATATATACATGTTTGTTTGTTTCTGTCCTTGTCTTTGTTCTGATTCAGCTGCAATTGGCATCATTCATCAAAGTCTTTGTCATCAGTGTAAAAGGCAGGACAGATTTAGGACGAATGGAGAGTGATCAGTTCCTTTATTACCTTCAAGATACACCCTGCTATGATACTGGTAGTCATAATGTTAATAATCTAAATCAGATGATTTAGAGATGATTAAACAAATATTAAAAGGAATAGTTAACCCCAAGAATGAAAATTTGCTTTCACACAACATTAATTGATGGATTATGCGTGTTACTTGTGTATTATTATGATGTTATTATATAAGATATTTTGACTCTCATTCTGACGGCACCCATTCAGGGCAGAGACTCCACTGGTTAGCAAGTGAGGTAATGCCAAATTTTTCTAAAACTGTTCTGATAAACAAACAAACTCATCTATATCTTGGATAGCCTGAAGGTGGGTAAATATTCAGCAATTTATATTAAATATTCAGCCTTTTAAACGTCACAGTGCTTATTTTTCAGGTTGAAACGGAATCCTAATTTGAATGAATGCATGAATAATCCTCAGTAAGTTTTATATATAAAGACATTAAGAATATTTTTTATGAATTAATTTATAAATTTACATTTTCAATGATTCCATCAGATGCCTAAATAATTCATTCCAGTGCCGAACCGCACGTACAGGAATCTTGCCATTCCAAGATAAAAATGTTATATACAGTATATTATTACAATGATTACAAAGAAATGTAGGGGCTCACATACCTTATACTGTTTATCTGCACAATCATCCACCAGTAATATTTTCTTAAACGCTGTTAGAATGAATGAACAACTAAACAGACAAAAAGTACAGTAAATAAGCTTTAGAGTTTTTATTTTTTAAAGAGTTTTATTCTAAATCTGTCTGTGAAATTGAGCTGCTAATCCCCATTGTGAAGAATAAAATTGTTGAGGTTTAGCATTCATGCTAAGATAGTTCATCAAGGGAGCGTTGCACAAAGCTCACCCAACCAAACATGATAAACAGAGCATGGCTAAATGCAATCACCTTCCCCGTTCAGATCCCTTTGTCAGGCGAGTGACTGTACATGCATGTTTTCACCTGAATGTGATGTCACTTCTCATCTCTTTCAGTCTCTACATGCAATCACAAGATCCCTGGCAACTTTCAAGGGGTCTCTGTGAGAGTGGCCAGCAAAGAGCCACAGCAACACCAGCACATAAAATACCATACCCATTAAATTTTCATGAGATACAAATGTTTTCTACCATGCGTGTTAAGCTAGCTGTACTGCCTCCTGCAGAAACAGACAAAATTGTGCAGTCTGCCAGACAGGGCACCCATTCCACAACCTCTCTTGTGTGGGAATGTTTTTGTTTGTTCGTGCAGAAAAGAAAACGGGAAGGTCTGAACTGCTGCAGTATGTGTACCTGAGCAAGAAAAAACAATTCATGCTCTGCATTTAACCCATCCAAAGTGCACACACAATGGGCAGCCATTTATGCTGCGGCACCCGGGGAGCAGTTGGGGGTTCAGTGCCTTGCTCAAGGGCACCTAAGTCATGGTATTGCCAGCCAGAGGCTCAAACCCACAGCCCTAGGGTTAGGAGTCAAACTCTCTAACCACTGGGCCACAACTTCCCCATGACTTTTGTTATTAATATTATTATTAGCAGTGTTGGGGGTAACGCATTACAAACAATGGGAGTTACGTAATCAGATTACTTTTTTCAAGTAACTAGTAAAGAAACGCATTACTTTTTAATTTACAAGAAAATATCTGAGTTACTTTTTCAAATAAGTAATGGCAGTAACTTTTTCCCATTTATTGATTGAAAGATCTCCTGTCCCCTTGTTGAGAGAAATTGGGAGTAAGATGTTACTTTAGTTCTAGATGAATTTGTGAACATGCATTAATTAATTTAGTTTTCCTCAAAATTAATACAAAAAAAGTTAAAAGCTACTCAGAATATGACTCAAAGCGGCAATAATTCAATATGTTAAATAACACAAATATCCTTTACGTATTTAATTCCATTTTATTAACCAATTTGCTGCTGACCTTTGATCCAATTCAGCCATACTAATAAGCAAAAATTACGCAAGATAAACTAACATTTACTAACATTACTTTTTTAAAAGTAACTTTTCCCAACACTGATTATTAGTATCATTAAGAATAAGAATAAAAATATGAATAAATACATTAATAATAAAAATGCAATTCAAATTAATTATAAAAATGCAATTCAAATGCATGATGCCCTCTGTTGGCTCATTTGTTGTGTCGATATCATATTGTATTTACAAATACAGAGTCCTGGCATGAAACTCTAGATGGCGCAGTCCAATAGGTCTAACACAATCTGATGTAATGACATCATTATCACATGGCATAGCTGATTGGTTCACTCCTGTATTGGTATCTAATGAGCTCGCTGCTCAACATTCAAATACGTATATGAACTGAGCTTGTCGTAGCAGTGCAGCTTGCTTCAGAAACCCTCCACCTTCCGCAGCTCCAGCTGTATAGATCTGCTACAAGGTGATTCATGTATGCTCTAAGTGGGTTATTTCATGTATGTTATATTTGCAGCAGCAATATTCTTACATGCTCACAGGAGCATGTTTTGGATGTATTGGTAGTAGCAAGTCTTGGTACTTGCTCTGCTGCAGCAGGAGCATAGCAGATCTATTCTGCCAAGACCAAATACATTAACATTATCAAGAACTTTACCATGCCAATCCCTCCGAGAGTTGTCATGACATACATATATAGTCAGAATATAAGCCCTGAATGAGATCTGACCCTGCATGCAGAGGACAAGTTGTTTTGAGTGATATAACAGTGAATTGATCTGTGACCAGTCAGGGTTCTGGAAAACACAAATGAAAGACACTGATGTGACTTGACTTTGAAGGCAGAAAGCTGCAGTGCCGTTGGGTTCAATGCTAAAATTTACATGAAAAAAAAATATATTATAATATAATTGCTTTAATAGATAATATATTTAATTATATAATATAATTGTTTTGCTTGGCCGGCAGTTAAGAATTGGGATGTAAGCCAGACCATATGTTTACAATGTAACAAATAAAACCAGACAATGCTCCGAGGATCTATGCGGACACAATCAAAATGTCAGCTGGGGAAAGCATCAAAAAATCAAAGTCAGCTTCCTACGCACTTCATGTTCTCATATACCCTCCTCTGTTCTTACTAACATTTGCTTAATACAAGACCCCCCCTGTCATTACAAACAAGCAATTGCTATTTGTTTGACTTCAGAAACGCCTCTTCTTTGACAATAACAGCTCTCTTTGGGTCTATGGTAATGATAATCAACATCTTAGGGGACAATTTCTGCGCTTTCATTTTACACCAAAGGACCCTCTAGTATTGTAATCATGCATAATGATAGAAGAAACGCTGAGACAGAAGAAGTGCAGCATATGAAAATTGCTTTGAGAAGATCTCCCATTCACTTAACAACCTACGAGAACAAATATATTTGTGCTTTTCTCCTCTCTAGGGAAATAAGAGGGATTTAATGAATCATATAATGTCTGATGTGGGATGGATGCATGCTGCTAATAACGTCTTAATCCTTATAAAGTCCTAAGCCATTTCCCATAAACATGAACAGTACAATGTGTTTTTAGTGGTCTCTTATAATATCTTAATAAATAACTGTTGGTAATGAAATGTTTGATTTATCATCGTGTGAGAAAAGCAGACTGTCAAACGTGCCAGCTAAAAATAAAAAGTCAATCAAAAATCTCATGTTACCAGTGTGTATGTACAGTAATAAAGCAGCACAAAGGTTTGCTTTCAAAGGAGTGTCACATATTATGGTTCCCTCGGACTGTCTTGACATATTATATTAGCAAAATACAGAAAGGAATATGCATGTTTAATTTATTGGACAGCCATTTTAACCTCTTATATGTGACTATTGCTTTTCTTTTCATTTTATTAAATATAAGGAGTAGGAGTAAATTTCAAGGTCAAGATGTAAATTATTATTATTATTGTATTACATATTGTAAAAATGTTTAAAATGCATTAATAGTTTTATTTAGCAAGGACGCTGGTGAAAAAATAACAGTAAGACATTTAGAATGTTACAAAAGTTTTAAAATGATTATTAGAATAATTTCTGAAGGATCATGTGACACTGAAGTCTGGAGAAAATGATGCTGAAAATACAGTCGTGGCCAAAAGTTTTGCGAATAACATAAATATTGGAAATTGGAAAAGTTGCTGCCTCAGTTTTTATAATGGCAATTTGCATAATACTCCAGAATGTTATGAAGAGTGATCAGATGAATTGCATAGTCCTTCTTTGCCATGAAAATTAACTTAATCCCAAAAAACCTTTCCACTGCATTCATTGCTGTCATTAAAGGACCTGCTGAGATCATTTCAGTAATCGTCTTGTTAAGGTGAAAATGTTGACGAGCACAAGGCTGGAGATCATTATGTCAGGCTGATTGGGTTAGAATGACTTTACATGTTAAAAGGAGGGTGATGCTTGAAATCATTGTTCTTCCATTGTTAACCATGGTGACCTGCAAAGAAATGCGTACAGCCATCATTGCATTGCATAAAAATGGCTTCACAGGCAAGGATATTGTGGCTATTAAGATTGCACCTAAATCAACAATTTATAGGATCATCAAGAACTTCAAGGAAAGAGGTTCAATTCTTGTAAAGAAGGCTTCAGGGCGTCCAAGAAAGTCCAGCAAGCGCCAGGATCGTCTCCTAAAGAGGATTCAGCTGCGGGATCGGAGTGCCACCAGTGCAGAGCTTGCTCAGGAATGGCAGCAGGCAGGTGTGAGCGCATCTGCACGCACAGTGAGGCCAAGACTTTTGGAAGATGGCCTGGTGTCAAGAAGGGCAGCAGAGAAGCCACTTCTCTCCAAAAAAAACATCAGGGACAGATTGATCTTCTGCAGAAAGTATAGTGAATGGACTGCTGAGGACTGGGGCAAAGTCATATTCTCAGATGAAGCCCCTTTCCGATTGTTTGGGACATCTTGAAAAAGGCTTGTCTGGAGAAGAAAAGGTGAGCGCTACCATCAGTCCTGTGTCATGCCAACAGTAAAGCATCCTGACACCATTCATGTGTGTGGTTGTTTCTCATCCAAGGTAGTGGGCTCACTCACAATTCTGCTCAAAAACACAGCCATGAATAAATAATGGTACCAAAACACCCTCCAACAGCAACTTCTTCCAACAATCCAACAACAGTTTGGTGAAGAACAATGCATTTTCCAGCACGATGGAGCAAAAGTGATAACTAAGTGGCTCGGGGACCAGAATGCTGAAATTTTGGGTCCATGGCCTGGAAACTCCCCAGATCTTAATCCCATTGAGAACTTGTGGTCAATCCTCAAGAGGCGGGTGGACAAACAAAAACCCACTAATTCTGACAAACCCCAAGAAGTGATTATGAAAGAATGGGTTGCTATCAGTCAGGATTTGGCCCAGAAGTTGATTGAGAGCATGCCCAGTCGAATTGCAGAGGTCCTGAAAAAGAAGGGCCAACACTGCAAATACTGACTCTTTGCATAAATGTCATGTAATTGTCGATAAAAGCCTTTGAAACGTATGAAGTGCTTGTAATTATATTTCAGTACATCACAGAAACAACTGAAACAAAGATCTAAAAGCAGTTTAGCAGCAAACTTTTTGAAAACTAATATTTATGTAATTCTCAAAATTTTTGGCCACGACTGTACAGCTTCACAATTACTACAGGAATACATTCGATTTCAAGAAACATTAAAATAGGAAACAGTTATTTTAAATTGTATAATATTTTAAAATATCACTGTCTTTGACCAACTTCTATTTAAAAAATAAATAAATAAATTGCCTGACACAAATACATGGGGATGAGCTGTATTTGCCCTCAGGGGAGCAAGAATTGAATACAAACACAAGGTCAAAACTTTAAGCTTTTATATTTTGCATCAAAGTATGGCTCAAGAAGAACTGAGTGTTCTTTGATCCACTTTCCTTTTGTTTAAATCGCATTACATTAGTACTGGAATCACCGGGGGAAAACATTCCTTCACTCACAAAGTGCACTCAAGGCACGATTCCTGCATCTTAATAACCTTCTGCTTTAATTCTGGGACCTTGTTATCCAACCAAAATTGCTGCTGTGAATATGAAAGTTCTTCAGCAAGGCAATGTGTCTCACACTGTGTAGTTATCAGGGCGCTCTTCTGAGTCTTTAGACTCTGCTGGTCTTCCAGCAAGTGATGGCCTCTAGTCCATTAATTACCTCCACAAATAATTGGTGCTTCCAACACTCTCGCTGGCATGCAAAAATGTTGTCTCGCTTGGGTAATTTCTGCTGACTAATGGATACATACATTATTAACAATTCACTCGGGCTGACCGATCCAGTGCTCTCTGCTTGGCCCTTGAGATGGACTCACTTTAGATATCATTCATTTTAAATGAAAGCAACTCTGTCCAATTAAAAAGATGTCTCGTTATATTTAAGCCACTCTATGGGATTAAGTGGTGAAAACTTGAGCGAGACATCTGAGGAGCGCAATGGCATCCTACTGAAAAAGGGAACAAATTTTACATATTGTTTCAAAGGGACAATTCACATACAAATTTAAGTTCTGCCATCATTTCCTCTGAATGTTGTACCAAACTGGTATCATTTTATTTCTACCGTGCATGAAACAAAAGGTTTGATTGTGGTTTTCTATGCAATTACAATTAATAGGTATTGAAAGGACACAAAATCAACAACAACAAAAGCATATAAGCATATAGGCCACATACTATGCCTTTTAGTTTAAAAGACATATATTACATATTATATAGAAATCATTTTTATCAAATCCTAGTAATTAGATGTTTATGTTAAGGTTATGTTTATAGCATAACTTGATTTTTTTTTTTTTTTTTTAAACTTGCTTGTCATTATTCTCGAATTGTTGTAAGATAAAAACAAACAAACAGCATTTTACATGAAGCTTCTTTCTCCAATCACTTGTTTTCCTGCAACCAGAGCACTGAATCCATGAACTGAATCCTTCAATCAAAACTGAGTTGTGTGAACCTGGTTAACCTGATTATTTAATTAATTCACTTTATGTAATGTTATTAGTTTTTTATTTTATTTTTTCTAACAGATGACATGTTCTTAGTCTCAGATCATTTCACGTCTCCAGATGACTCTATAGAATAGCAAAACTTTATTATTATATTATATTATATTATATTATATTATATTATATTATATTATATTATATTATATTATATTATATTATATTATATTATATTATATTATATTATATTATATTATATATACCCATCTGGTATGTTCAATAACAACTTTATATATATATACTTGGACTATCGCATAGACCCACAAATAATAATAATAAAAAGTTCTTCAATGGATCAAGCCATGTGCATCGCTTTGTGCTTATAGATCAGCTCTGAGGGCTGCATTCATAATTTAAGGTCTTGCAGACAAGGAAGTTCAGGATGGGAAAATGGTGTTGCATTTTTCATTAAATTCAAAAAGACAGTTAAAGATAATAGAAGACTTGTCAAAGCCTGAGCCTGAAAGTCTGGAAATGGGGATTAATGCAGAAAAGCATGTGCTCTCGGGTCCCCTGCGAATATACAATGGTAGTAATAACAGCAATAACATTACTAATGTTCAATGAGATGAAACTATTTGAACCGATTGTTCTCTGAGATAGATAAGTCCACTAGCTAGCTACCTGTTTATGAGTCTAATAGCTGAGGGGAAGAAGGAGTTCCTTAATCTGGAAGTCCTGCAATTTACACGCCTATACCTCCGTCCTGAGGGTAGGAGTGTGAACAGTCTGTGTTGGGGTGAGTGGGGTCTTTAATGATGGATGCAGCTCTTCTGTAGACTGTGGATGGTAAATGGCCTGCAGAGAGGGCAGTGGAGTCCTGATAATCTTCTCAGCAGTCTTCACCACTCTCTGCACTGTAGTGCTGCCATACCATGCAGTGATGCAGCTGGTCAAGACGCTCTCAACTGCACAGCTGTAGAAGTTGTGGAGGATCTTAGGTGCATGCCAAACTTCCTCAGCTTCCTCAGGAAGTACAGCCGCTGTTGTGCCTTTTTAACCAGCTGGGTGGTGTTGAGTGTCCAGGTGAGGTCCTCACTGACGTGGACCCCCAGGTATTTAAAGCTGCTCACCCTCTCCAATTCAAGCTCTCAGATAAACAGTGGCTGGTGAGTACTGTTCTTTTCCCTTAAGTCCACTATCATGTCCTTAGTGTTGTCCGTGTTGAGGGTAAGATTGTTGTCCTCACACCATGTCACAAGACCTGGCCAACTCCCTCATGTAGACCACTTCATCCGTCCAATCACTGCGTTGTTTCTTCTGTTTTTGGAGGTGTTTGTTATATTGAGTAACAGAGGCATAACTTTAAATTCTGTATTCGCCCACTGCTTTGTTTTCATCCTTTTATGGTCTGAGCAATAAAATTGCTGCAGCCCTATTGTTTTTGGTGGGAAATTTTTATTTTCTAATTTTATTCTTCTTTATATGATTATACAGCTATAACTTTGTCATTTTATTCTGAAAAGTCACCGGTTTTTGCATGCATATAATAATAATATCAAATTGACATGCAAATTTTAAATAAAAAGTCATTGGCTTCTGAACAAAAATGTGATATATGAAGATTATTTCCATTTGTCCATTTTCATTACATCTTGAGGTGGATATGGGATATTTTGACAGTTTGACAGTTAAATATGAGCTGATATCACTGTACAGATGCAGTTATCGATTTTGATTGTACTTGCTTAGCTTATACATACTACATAATAATGATCATGATCATATTAGCAGCCTTCCAACCACTAATTCACATGCGTAACACTGCAAAAATACAGTTTCATGAACATCTCTTATATGTCATGTGCACAGGACTTGATATATCTGAACTCATAACTTGAGCTCAGGTCATTGTCACAATCTGGATCTATAGGATCCATGGAATGAGTAAGTTAAATGCGTTTGTTGCCTGCTATTACATTCGTGTCAAGCTCAGTTTATGGGCTTCATAAATTGTTTGTGGTCTGTGTCTGATACATACAGGAGTCGCTCCTACATCAATGTTATAGAATAGAAGGAAGCTGTTGTAATTGAGTACAGAATGTGAGATCTCGTTTACACCCGCTGAGATGGAGAGGAGAAACAGAAAATAAAAGAGGTCAAAAGGCCACCAAGTTTTATTTAAAAAAAAAAAAAAACTTTTTTTGGTAAAAACAGGGAAGTTCTGTAATTTCAGATTTCCTATATTGTGGTCCAGGTTATTGTACAGAAATTCACAGACATTCTTAAGCAACCATATAAACTGCATAATACTGCCATGTGGAATCTATAACAAATATTTGCCTATATTCTACAAGACCACATGATTACAGAATTTACACAAATCTTCTGCTTCAAAAGTTTACATAACTTTAAATATATGCATATATGTTAATATCTGTCATTATTTTTCACTAGAAAAATAGAAAACTAGAAAAAAAACTTTTTTTTAACTTTAAACTATCTTTAAACAGTTAAATTAGTTGCAAAATAGCTGTAGACCTTGAACACATTTAGTCAGATAGATAAATAGATAGATAGTCAGATAGATAGATACATAGAGATAGATAGATAGATATTCTGCAAGAATTATGTTGATGTTATCTTAATGGGGTGACCAGCTGTGCAAAAATGGCCTATGCATAATACACACAAGGTATATGGGCTGATGACCAATCACATAAAATGAAATTAAATCATGCATATCCCCCTCAAATGAGCTTTTTTTTTTACCCCTAGGGTTGACCCAGGAAGTGGAGAATTAGGCTTCTGATAACAATCACCATTGTTCCCATGCTAATGTTTTTAACCCCAGGCAGTAGAAACTGCAATTAGTGAGACACACTGGATGAAAAGCATCTGCTAAATGACAATTAGCATCCACTAACATCTGCCTTTTGTCCACAAAGCTTCTGATTACCCTTGAATCAGACCAACTGTTGAGCAGACAGTCATAATGGTGCTAAATAACTTTACATAAAGTTACATAATATAGTGTCACCATTGGTGGGTGATTTATTTATTTCTATCCAAATTAAATTTCACAATCAAATTCATATATGCTTAAAATGAAAGCGTGTTATGATGTTTAGAGAAAATGAATCTGCAGCACATGGCCATTATTGCTTTTTCACGGATGTTCCCCACAAGGTCAGATTCTCCATTTCATATCCTAGTGGCACTGTCAGATAATTCATCCATATTTAATACGTAGGCTATGTGATGCATTTGGATTGCATGTACTGTAGTGTTTTAAGCTTGATGTTGCTCATATTTGGTATTAGTTTCCCCCGCGATTACCATTCAAATATCATGAACATATGTTATGTCAGACTTAAATATTACATTTATTACCTTCCCAATTATGAGATACTTCAGCCTGGAACCTGGATGCTGGAGCCTGCTAAATTAATCATATTAGATAACTTTGATGACTGGTGAGTATTTCGTCCTCTGGACACAAAGCTGTGGTAACAGCGCCACCCAGTGTTGTGTTTTCTATTTGCAGTCGCAGTCTGAATTCACGTGCAAAGGAACAGTAGAGATAAGCAGATAGCCTCCCCTTCAGCCAAACCATCTGAGACAAGTTCGTCGTGGTTTTATCAGGTCATTCGGATATCTAAGGAAGAAAATGACTTGTGCACTGACATTCATAACGGCCGAATATTATTTCAATATATTTTTGATATAATGAACCTCCTATCTTCATGTAAATTCTTAAAACGTCTTGCACTGTTACCCTTGGAGACAGAGGTGAGCATGAGCATAATCCTGTCAAGCAGCACTGACTGTAATGGTATACTGAAGCATTGATGAAGCTGCTGCTTCCTCTTCAGTCGCATACAGTATGTGTGTGCATACTTGTCTTAGCTTTCATCTGAATTCATAAAGTTGTAAAATGTCAAGTAAAGTAAAATGGAACTTGACTGAACAAGAAGAAAAGAAAAAAATAATAATTAAACTGGAGGCTGTATTCAGTTTCCTCAAATTTGCACGTGGCAAGAGATACTAAGAGAGCACAAGCAGCGCTGTCTCACTTCGTTTGCCTTTAATTCACATTGTACAGTTTTCTTCTTCGTTTCATATTGTCAGGCATGAGTGCATAAATCATTGTTTCCTATGTTCAAGTGCTGTACAGGAAAACAGTGTTGCAGAACCATGCCAGATGAAGTTTAACACTAAGATCATTTAGCATGAATTAGAGGTTAGCCTACCTTAAAGGGTTAAAATATTATAGCAAAATGAGGATCATTTTAATGAAATCTGAGTGCTTTCTGTCCTTCCATTGATTCAACTACCACTTTCAAGGTCCAGAAAGGTATAAAGACATCATTAAAGTATGTCAATCCAGTGGCTCAACATCAACATTGAATGCACTTCTAAGAATGTTTAAAATAAGGTCAATCTGTCTGTCAAAATCCTTGCACCACGACAAAACATATGGTACTTTGCACAAAAAGGGTAAACCTGAATTTGAAATTCTTCTTTTTTTAAAGAAATTATCAGTTAAAAGAGATTTTTTGTTTTTGTTTTGTGCAACTTTATAAGGCATGTTTCAGTTCAGTTTTATAAAGCTTATAAATAAAATGCTATTTGCAATTAAAATAAATTAAATAATTGTACAACTATCAATAAGAGAAATGCAATTTTTAAAGCTTTCGCTCAGCATGGGTTAGATAATTTAGAACAACTTTAAATTAATGTTCTATAAAAATAAAATAATAGGTTTAGTTTTTGAGCTTTTGAATGTAATCAACACTACAATTTCTGTAAAAATTAAATAAAATGAAGATCAAATAGTTAAGGAAAGGACTTTTTTAAATATATTACTTTTATAATTTAAATTATTTAATTTTCTAATAAAAAGTTAATTTAATAATGCATTTTTGTTTGGCGTATATTTTCATTTTCTTCACAAATAAATAAATAAATAGGTCAAGAACTTTTTGTTGTTGTTGTTGTTAGTATATTAATTACCACAAGAGGGCAGCTGAGCATCAGTTATTGAAGCACTTCGCAGATAATACGGTCCATACCTATGGCAAGTCACAAGAATCGCGGTGATCTATCCACCATAGATGTACATCCAGTAAAGATTTAGTTTGTCAGGAGTAAGGTTTTGCAATCACTGACTTGTGCCTCTGCTTGTTTGCACAACTCACAATACATTGCATACATGTGCAGTTATGTGCAAATTGTACTGCTCTGACACAATTGATGTATAAAGATCCATTTAATTACTGAACAAGTCCCCCTGCTTTAATCAGTAGAGGTGCAAGTGGCTGTTTTCAGGCTCAAGTGGATGTGACGAATTCTATTTTCGTTAAAATACCATAAACAAAACGTACTCAATTCATGTGAATATACAAATGTAACTTTAATAACTTAGCCTGTTAAAGTTTGTCAAAAATGGCAACTGTGGTTTCATTGATGTTTTGAATAAGACTAATATTCCCAACACGACATTAACAAAATGTTAGCTTTACATCCTGACCTTTAAATTAACAAAATGCATTGCGTGACAATTCAATCAGTGATAAACATTTCCTTTTCAGAGCAATCAATATTAGATCCATGTTCATTTATGGAAAAAAAAATGTTTATGGAATTAGTAATGAAATCAATAACCAAACAGCCAATATTCATATTACAGAAATAAATCAAACTGGCTCTGAAACATTTGTAATTAAATATGTATGCATAAAGCAGTTTGACTGGGATATGACAGAAAATACACTCCACGTCATGATTCCCACCACCAGAATCACCTGACATGCCAAACACTACGTCAGCGTGAGGACTGATTGGCCTTTCGATCTAAAGTATCGTATATAAGAAATAATGACAACCCATCATGTTAAATCAAGAGTGGTATATTAGTGCATCAGCCAAAAGAGCACACACTTTCATCACCCATGAGCTCTTATTAATTTATATTTCTACTTTTAAGGGAGTCATAGCACAGCTTGACTTCCATACATCAGCACGAAGCTGGACTGTACATGTGCAGCTCTCCAAATCCTCTGACCTGGGATTGCAAAGCACTTAAAGGACCCTTCAATTTTCTCTACTTCCACACTTCTCCTGAGAGAAATCTCAGTCGAACATCATTCTAACAGCACAAAGATTCACCTAACCCGTAAACCAAATCGCAACAGCCTTGAAATGTAAAATATCAACAATTGCACCATTGTATCATAAGCCTCATTTCCTTTGACTTTTTTTTTTGATGTCTATATGGTTCACTTAAAAAAAGTATTAGTGCAAAATCATTATTGCAACTTTCTCAACATAACACAAACATATAGATCAGCAGCAGTTTCAAGTAAGTCTAATAATGTAGCACATTTCTAAGCTGATCACAAAAGAACTTCATGTGCAAAGGAGAACTGAAAACATACTGATGGGAAATGAGCTACACTCTTAAAAATAAAGGTTCTTCACAGCAATGCCATAAAAAGAACCATTTTTGGTTCCACAAAGAACCATCTCTTTCTTACCTTTTTGTAATCTGAAGAACCTTCTTTCGCCACAAAGAACCTTTTGTGAAACAGAAAGGTCCATCAGATGTCAAACGTCTTTTTGGGACCATTTAGACAAAAGGGTTCTTCTATGGCATCGTGAAGCAGGTTTATTTTTACGAGTGTAATGCAGACACCTTTATCTGAAAACAAACATTGAGTTATTAGCTTGACAATACTAGGAAGCGCAACTAAGGAGATATTGTGAACTAAAAATAGCCTATTAGATATTGTAATGTTTTAGTTAATATGTTTTCAATAAAACGGGGCTGATAGCATACAACTCAAAAACATAATGCAGTCACTTGACTGTGGTGTGGTGACTGCAAAAAAATCTAATAAAAATCGACATGCATGGAGCGGTATGAACTAGCCTCCACTGTATGGCATCCTGTATTGAATATGCACGTGTACTGCACCCCTTGTTTCCTTTTGAGGAAACGCATGTGTTGAGGATCAAGTGGCTTTTATTTTAAGCAGCACAAAGCATAGAGAACAACAACTGAGTTCAGAGCATTCTGTTGCGTTTATGGGTCGGGGAGTCTGAGATGACATCGGCGCACTGGACCGAGGTCCGCTTCCTGGTGCCTGCGCTGCCAAGGTGGAGGGCCATCTCCTCAGATATAAAAGTGTTCAAGTCCACATCGTGCAGTCCGTTCCTTCTGCGCCCTGCATTTGAGCTGCCACTGACATGAGTCGGAGAGCCGGGAGTGCTGGAGCGGACGCTGATGCCGGCCATTGCACCACTAAGTCCTGGAACCAAAGATGAGATTTAATGCACATGCTTTCATGTTTCATCACATGCACCTTTTCACACTTTAAAAACACTGAGCAACTGTCAACACCACATTCGCTACCCATGAATAATAATACACCTTAAAGATGTGGTGGGTTTTACGGAACGCAGCTTCATGTTTCCAGTGGATTGCAGTGATGCTATGTTTGTTATGAAAAGAGTTACAGGTATAGGTATACTGTCCTTGAACCTGAACCATGTCTGCCAGCGCTTTACAAATAATTATCATATGATTGGCAAAAACAAGAATGTTAAATCAACAAATACATTTTTTTTTCTTTTCTGTGAGATAAATACATATATCCGCTTGTTAAGTCGTGCAGCAAGAAATGCCATTTCCGGGTCTAAGCCTCCACTCGTTTCAATTGAGAATACCATCTCGTTTATGAGCACTATTTATTCATATTACATATACAAGCTAAACTTATGAAAAAAAACAGTGTACACAAAAGTCTACAGATGCGATTATTTTAACGATTTACAAAAGATGAAACACTGTCTGACCATCTGGGATTTTGGAATGGCGATAAAGATTATGATTTGAATTTCATTGTGTGTAAATTAGCACCATTTGTTGTTTTCTTGTGGTACGACATACGTAGAGCGCCTGGACCCGGAAGTGGTGATGACCCTGTCAGACTTAACAGATAACATTATATAGTATTCAATAAGAATCAAAATAATAACCACCATTTGTCAACTACAAAGTGCGATCACTAAATGTTAAGACAAATAGGCACACTGCATTACACGATTATGCTCAGTCAGCTATATCTTAACTATGAGCGGGCAGTGGTATTTACCATGTAGTGCTATGGCCTCACAGAATGGCTGTAAATCAGTCTCTACAGATGATACTGTGTCTGATGATGGTGGTCGGTTGGGAGACATGACAGTCAGTTTGGGGGCTGCTCTAGAAGTCCTTGGTGGTGGCGTTTTACCACAGAGGAAACTTATCAAATCCTCCCTTCGTATAGTTCTCCTTCGCTTTTTTACCCAGGCCAAAACATCTTTATTACGTCGCTGATGACCAATCTGGATTCCTAAGTCAAAGCTCCTCTTGTGTGCATCTAAACTTTCTATTGAACAGATCACAGTCAGAAGCAATTACATATGCAATGTATTCAACAGTGTTGGGCTCTAGATATGTGTAAACTCAAATGCAATGAGTTACCTTTGTAAAGATTAGTCACTGCTGTTGCAGCATTCTGAAACGGAGACCACAATGACAGTCCTTGCTGATGACAGACTCGGTCTGCAATACAGGAATAAAATCAGGGATGCTCATGTGATATTAAAGACAACAGAGATAACTAAAATAGTGCCAGGAAAGCATTCAGATAGGATTTCTATTGTTAACCTTTACACTAAAGACTAGGAAACTGATAGAAAATACGTTTTCTATCTGTGTAGACAATACACAATGAATTCCACTGTTTTTGCAATGGGTTAAATCATGTCTATGCCATTTAGATGGAGTTATTAAATTAAATGTATGCATTTAGCAGGCACTTTTATCCAAAGCGACTTACGATGCATTCAGGCTAAAAAAATTTTACCTAACATGTGTTCCCCGGGAATCGAACCAACAACCTTGCACTGCTATGGTTATTTAGTCCCTAACCATAAAAAAAGCTAATTTATTGTTAAAATAAGAAGCACTCATCATTTTACACATTCGTTCAGCACATCAGAATGCCCAGATACTATTCAAGCAAAAGCATAACTTAAAAGCTATATATAAATATATAATAACACTAAATATCAATTTTATATTAGGCTTATCCTATTGCATTTTAAACAAAAAATAACCACCAAATTACTTAATGTTGACACAAATATCCGCAATGATTTTGGGTAAAATAACTCTCTCCGAGTTCAGATATCCCTTTTGCTAACTAAACAATGGCTGTGTCTATTGAGAAACGACATATTATTGTGACATATGTGCTCGAACGTGCCTCTCTTGCACGATGGTTAGGCATTTAAGTACACTTGGTTTTGAAACAACTACAATAGGACATAAGCTAGCTCACTAACCGGAAGAGCGTTATGTCAAAATTTGTCATTTCTTACGCCTGTAAAACGTAAATGTTTTCCATTTAAAAAATACGCTTCTTCAATACAGAACAGTTTAGCCGAGTGGAGTGAAAAAAAAAACCTCATGTTTAAGGGCTAACGTTAGCAAGGCCAATATAACAACAACGAACAAACTGTCAAAAACACGGCTAATGCTAACGTTAGTTATCATTCACACGTTGAAAAAAACGAAGAATAAAACGCTGCTTTTGGCAGTTTAGTGGCCAAATGACACCGATATGGGATTTTTAAGTCGAAAGGCGTGGTTCAGTCTAGAAACAACGCGTTTACGCGATATTTTTCTAGAAGCGGACGGCTTTTTTTAGCCGAGCCACTAAAGTCCGAGGGCCGCGGATGGGGTCTCTTTCTCTGCGCACAGACCTTTATAAAGTTGCGCCACCGCCGTAGCGGAATTCTGGAAGAGATGCCAGAGTTTCTCTTGGTTCTGGTCCACCTCCTCCTCGGTCGGTTCTTCAGTCTCGGCTTCCGCGAGGCACTGGCCCTCCCATTTGGAGAACCAGTGCTCGGGTCCGTGTTCGTGGATCTCCGCTTCGCTCTCCTCCTTCTTCTCCTCCATGATGAATTCTGAGAAACTTCGGTCAACTTCTGCTCGGTTTATGAGTGATTTCTTGCTCTCGTGGGTCAGCTGGCGTTCTTGAAATCAAACACCACCAGATAAATGTCGTTTAATGTCCTTAGTTCTGGAAGTACGGGTTTGTTTTAAAACGAAATTACGTGAGTGTTTTGTCTTTTGTGACGCCGAAATCTAATTACCCAGGACTGTTGCTGTCCAGCCCGGTTAGAGGGTCGCTTTTGCCCTGCGCAGTTTCAGGCATCCCTTAATGTGGGCGGATCTGATTTAAAACACGCCTGCTTAGTTTTGCGCATGCCTATGGCATGCCCTTATCAACACTGAATGGCTACCTACATGCTAACGTTAGACTTTTTTTTTCATGCACACGTTTAATTATTTTTGTAAAATTAGCATTTTTCCCTTCAAAGAGTTTTTTTTTCTTTAAACCCATATAATAATGTTCCAGGCATGTTTAAAAGATAAAAGAAAAAATATATTTGTAAAATAAATATCGGCCTATTACTAAAGAATAAGATTTATTTATTTTTTTTGCTTTTCTTTTGTTCATTTTAGATCTGATAGATAGTAACAATAATGTAAATATAGAATCAGAAAGAGCTTTATTGCGAAGTGTGTTTACACACGCAAGGAATTTGTCGTGATGACAGTCGCTTCCCGAACACAGACAGGTTGACAAATGACAAGACAATAAAAATAAGTGAGTAAAAATAAATATGTAAAAACAATACACAATAGACAAAAATACAGAGATCAGGCCCAAGGCACAAGCGAACTAAGCGCTGTTCCCACCAGGGGGCCCCCAAGAGTACATGAAATGTCAGCGTGATTTATTTTATTTAATCATTGTTATGATTGACACTTTTGACAGTGATAAATATTGTAGCAATGGACCATAGACTGCATAAAAACAGCGAAATGAACAATCTGAAAAGGCGATGTCAAAATAGATCTGTGCAGGTGATTCAGAGTTAATTCAGAGTAACAACCTACAGCAGCGACAAGTCTGCTGGCTGTATTTAGGAGCTCCCACATACCATTAATAATTAACCTATTTATTCATACTTTAGTACACTAAAAGTAAAAAATAAAATAAATAAATAAATAAAAAATTTGTTATAATAGTCATTTTAAAAAATCTTTAAAAAATAAATTTTACCTCACAACTTTAGTGTTAAATATAATATAGACTTTTTAGTGTAAATGTGCACTATCGACGAACAGTGGGTAAAGGACAGTGTGTATTTCTTTTTTATTTTGTTATATTTATATTTATGGATCTTACTCCAGCCAGGCAACCAATGTTGGCAACCCCAATACATTATAATATAAAGTTTTACTTAGCTTTTGTCTTCTGTGTAAAAAAAAAAAAAAAAAAAACACCTTTCCTGAGGATAAATTTTTATAATAAAGCAATTCTGTTTCATAAAAATGGTACTAATAACAGCTTTACATTATTTACCTTAGTCTACATTTGGGGTTTTTGCTATTATATTCCAATATCATTATGCCTCAGTTAGTTAATTATAGATTAAGAGTTGTTGTTGTTGTTGTTTATTATGTACAGATGGCTTGCTGCTGTGTATGATAATTTATGTTGTTAAAATAATATTCTATTCTGTAAATGCCTTGTCTGCTGGTTTATTTAGCTACTACACTGCTTTAAGTAGGCCACTTAGTCCTGTAAGACTTTGAGGCCCGGTTTCATAGACGGGGCTTAGCCTAAACCAGGATTAGACCATAGTTCAATTAGGACATTTAAGTCATTTTTATAAACATTCCTTCGAAAAAAGTATTACTGGTGTGCATCTTAAGACAAAATAAAAGCACTGACATGTTTTAAGATCAGTCGGTGCAAGTTTCTTTTCGATAAAACAGCTCAGATTTACATTTTAGTCTAGGACTAGGCTTAAGCCTTGTCAGTGAAACCGGGGGTATATGTTTAAGTGCAAATTAACTCCTGACCACTCTTGTGAGTTTTCTGTTACAATAAAAAAATCATAGGAAGGTAAAAGCATTGGTATGATGTAAGCAAAATGGCTACAACAAGTAAAACTGATAATAGGTGTGTTAGATTTATAGTGTGGATAATCACGGAGGGGCCCCCAAATAAAATTCTGCTTAGTGCCCCATAAAGGCTTGGGCTGGCCCTGACAAATAGTATATATAATATAGATACATACACATATCTATATACAACCATACATTAGTTCTGATTTTGAAAAAAGAAAACACAAGGTAAGCATATTATAATTTGAAATATATATATATATATATATATATATATATATATATATAATAGGGAGAAGGGGGGAAAAACAGAAAAATATATTATTAAAAAAAATTAATTAAGATGCAGTGGTCTCCTTAAACAAGTCGCAAATGCAGCAGCAATAAGTTCTGTATCTAAGGGAAATTATCTCAAACTATTTATTTTAGATATTTATATAACTTAAATGATGGAGAACTAAAACACATCACAGGAAAGCTTGTGGCCACAGTGATGTAGAATATAAAACGATTGTATTCAAGTATAATATAAAACAGCCCACACACACACACACACACACACACACACACATATATATATATATATATATATATATATATATATACACACACACATCTATATGAAGTATAGTGGGTAATGGTGACAAGTGGAACTTTTTGGACAAGTGGTAATTTTTATAAAATAATGAGAAAATCAAATTAAATATGGACCATCTAGCTTTCAAAGCGGAAATGTTGGGGTTTTTTTCATGAAGAAAATAAAGGCGGGGATATGTTCGTCGCATGTCTGAAGAAGAATCAATAAGCGATTATTTTTTTAAATAATTGTTGAAAAAAATTATAAATTGCTATTCCGTAATTTTATAGGCCTACAACACACATACTGCATAGGCAATAGGGATGCTGCTGTCAGTAAAATAAATAAACCAGTAAAATATAAAAAAACAACAACAAAAATATAGGATAAACGCTAGAAGTTTGAATAAACTCTTGTGCGAGGCGCTCGTGCTGTGCGCCACAGTTTGCACCTCCATGCGGATGTGACATTACAGAGAAGAGCGCGACCGCCATTTTGAGTTTTACCTCAAACTGAACTGATCATAATCCGGGGAGCGGGTGAGAGAGGCTCTGGCCGTGACCGGGCAAAATTACCTTGCTCCTTTGAATAGATTTTTGGGATGCCGCTTCAGGGTGAAACTGAGCGTTAGATGTTCCGGTTTGTTTCACTTGTGATAACGGCTTGGAGAAACGTGGGCATCTTTGTGAATTTGAACTTTTAAATGAGTGCGATTTTAGAGATATTAGAGTCTGGATTGGATGGATAGGTTTTTCTCTCGCTCCCCCCCAGAAGAGGGACAATCGGAGGAGCACACGGACTGGAAATATTGCAGGGAAAGTTGTATTTAAAATAATCTATCGGAGGGGTACTCTTTCTTATTTTCTCACTTTTACTAGCTTCAGCTGGGCCATCTGTGTTTTCCCCGGCTGCAGGCTGGTGTGAGCTGCATTCGCTCCGCACTTCTACGAGGGGAAAGCCGGGGCTTCATTCATCGGGCCTTCGTTAAACAGAAGCCCGAGGCCGCCGACTATCCTTAACGTTAGTACCCCTTCACCCAGGCGCCGAGATTGGGCGAATAGCGAGCAAATACGTCCGCGTTTCTCTGCCTGCTCCGCCACCGGCCTCCCTTCCTCCATCTCCGGCGCTGACAGCAGACAAGGCCGAGGTCGTCTTAGTGCAGGCCCAGCCGCAAAGGCTCGACCTGTTTACTCAACCTCCGCGTCCTCCGACTCCCCAACAGCCATTGCCCGCGGAACAGCCACCAGACCAGCACGAGGGAGACAAAGAGCCCAGGTCTCACCCCATTCTAATAGCCGCCGACATGAACCACCATCACACCCAGCAGCAGCAGCAGAAAGCCGGCGAGCAGCAGCTCAGCGAGCCCGAGGACATGGAGATGGAGGGTACGTCAAGGCCTCGTGCGAAAACCAAACGCTCACAGCCTTTAATTTAACACTGAAGCCAACATTAACACATCCAGCCAGATATTTAACTACTTCACTTTTCAAGAGCAAGCCACTGTGTCGCATGTTTTGACCCCGATAGCTTGTTAGCCAGCAGCTAACCGTTAACTTGCCTCCCAGCATGCGGAGTTTAACCAGTCAGCAAAAAGTCCATCATATTTGATTTACCTCATCATCTGAGTTGCATTACACTGCCACGTTGTTATTAAAACCCGTCTAGCGGTTGTTTTACTTAAATTATGCTGTGTATGTGACCGTTAGTTAAGATAAAATGTCTTCTGTTAGCGTTTGCCTAGTTAGGTTATATGTACGATGCCTGCATTAACGTGGCGCAGACCAATCTTTAAACTCTTCTGTTTACTAAACTGTGTCAGGTTTTCATCTGATCGTGTAAGGAGCCCATCGGTTACACCTGTAGATCCTGTGGACAACTTTTAAAAAGCCCCAATGCTCACAGATAAGCTAGTTATTTGCCCTGACGAAATCGTATTCGGCGTGCATAATGTATACATGTAAGTCAATATTACGTTAACGTTACACAGTTCGTGCTGTGAGTTGTGATTGAATGGCTTTCTGCAATAGTCAGCAAATCCTTGTGTCCTGCCAACGTGTTTTTTATTTATTTTTTTACTGTTGCGTGCCGGTGGAGTCAAATAAACAGCATCAGAGGATGATTGCTGGACAACAGCACCATTTTGAACCGATTCGCTCCTGAGCTGCATACACGATGACATGCTTTCTGTGCGATACCTGATCAGTTAAGTTGCATTTAGCGGTTTCAGTGTCTTATTAGTGTGTTTCTGTTGTTATTGCCTTTGGATGCATTCCGCATAGGAAGTGTTGCGGCTCAGTGGGGGAGTGGATGGTCGTTTTATTCCAAGATGGTGGACCGTATTTTGCACAGGTCGGTTTCTGTGAGGCCTGCTGGCGTCGGTGTTTGTTTATATCTGGTTGACGGCGTGGCCTGCGGCGCGTGATGGCTCACCAAAGGATCCGCGAACCAAGTAATTGATTTGCTCATCGGATAGTGTCGGATGACACAGTTTGCCGAGAATAAGAGCTCTGTTTGCGGAGGGAGACGTTAGCAGCGCGGCTATATGTGTGTGGAGGGGGAGGGGGGTGAAACGATCGGATAAACTCAAACAAGTAATTAACGTGGCGTCTTTTCCTCAGTGACAGCTTTATTATTAATAATATGGGTCGAGTACCCATGCTGTCTGTTGTAAATACAGATTTGATGCGTTTTAGGCAGACTGTGTGTCAGGACTAGCGCGGGGGGATCCGCCGACAGCGCGCGGGGATTTTCTGCTGCTTCATTGTATAACGAGTCATGCTGTGATGCCGCTCGCCATTTTTAATGATCACGGCTCGCTTGGCTGTTTTTATTTTTATATTTTGGGGTCGTGCAAACACGCGATCGCGGTGGAAGCATTTTAAAAGGCCGTGGAAGATGGCTGTGTTTTTTTAATCGTTGCATTGAGGACATTAATCTTTGTGCTGCGTTTCATCAAAGTTCTGCAGTGCACGTGTGGGGGCGTTTCAGCTGCTGCTGCTGTCCGGAGATCAGCACTAGACCTTTCAATACAATGCACATAATCACACCACTTACCACAGGCCTAGAAATGAGCAAAGGAAACTCTAAATGGTGCTATAAAGCCTGTTTTTTAACAGCAAAATGTCGGGTTCACATTGCATCTTTATTTTTTTCTAGCCAAGAACCACCCACTTAGACGGGTCGGGAACTGAACCAGTTTGTTTTTTTACATGCGTTGTATGCCGTCTTCACTTATTGGGAATGTCCTACTTTGCGCTTCTAAAGTGGCCGTGTTCAAGTGCTTTGTTGCCTGAAAGAATCAGAATCATGCAGGACGTAACACCATTGAATCTTATCAAAAGACAAAATGTATTGAAGATGTGTAGTTAATATCCAATAGAATAAAATGTCCCATTCTTTTATAGCCATTTAAACATGACCTCTGCTATCTAGATTCTGGAGATTAGAGATTTTGGAATTTCAAGCAAGTAAATGTGGTCTTTGCTGTGTGAAATGGCTATTTATTTGTAGACGTATACATGATTGTAATGGCTAGAGAAAGCCAGCCATGTAGGTATTGTGGGGAAAAATGAATAAAATTGTCACTACAGCTGTAGTTTTCTCCTGTGCAATGTTTAAAGTTTATGGTCTGTTCAATTTCTCAAACTCTGGTATCAGAATTATGAGTGCCCCAATCGTAAACGGGACTTAAGAGACATATGCATACATATTAAATAGGTAGTATGAGGAATGCATCATGGGCTGTTGTGAACATAATTTCAGATGCCTTGGGTAGTGCTTCAGAATCTTAAGTTACAGATGCAAATTTTGCTTTGTCACTGTTAGTTTTCAGTGGTTTTTAACTGTGGTCTTTTTTTATAAAACAAATATATATATATATATATGAATGAGGGAGTGTACATGAAATAAGTAATTTTTATATGTAGAGCAACACTTGCTTAATTCTGAATGATCATGATTAGTTTTTTGTTGAAAGATGTTCCTGGGTGAATTTATTTACCTGTTAATCAGAGTAAGTTTGCAAGAAATTTTATGGGAATAAACCTTATGCATTATAGCACTACAGTTGATAAGGGTCGGTCTTGTTTTGTTTTCTCAGCTGGGGACCCAGATGATCCTCCAAGAATTCCCCAGAATCCAGTCATCAATGGGAACGTGGCTATGGCGGACGGACACAACAACACAGAGGAGGACATGGAGGACGGTAAGCACCATGCATGCATCAGCACCATGCATGTTTTTATATGTGTGTACATATATACATATAAAAAAATTTTTTTGTGTGTTTATAGTTTTTCAAGTTTTGAATGAAAGTGCATCTGCAGATCTAACAATGTTTTTTTTTTTTTATACAACACTTCATAACAGACACAAGCTGGCGCTCAGAAGCCACTTTCCGCTTTGTGGTGGAGCGCTTTAGCAGGCTGAGTGAGTCTGTTCTCAGCCCACCCTGTTTCGTGAGAAATCTGCCCTGGAAGATCATGGTGATGCCTCGCTTTTACCCAGACAGACCTCACCAGAAGAGCGTTGGATTCTTCCTGCAGTGCAATGCGGAGTCAGACTCTACGTAAGCAATCGCTGCCATTACATTTTCTAGTTTAGAGATCTCAGTGATGACCTTGAATTAACTGACTCCTTTTCTTTGTGCTAATAGTTAATACACTTTGGCTTTTTTAACATATTTAGCATTCAACCTCCCTTTAAGGAACCAAACCTAATTTGTTCCTCATTTGTAGGTCCTGGTCATGTCATGCTCAGGCCATGCTCAAAATAATCAACTACAAAGACGATGAGAAATCCTTTAGCCGCCGCATTAGTCACCTGTTCTTCCACAAGGAAAACGACTGGGGCTTTTCCAACTTCATGTCATGGAGTGTAAGTTGACGTGTTTTGTCTGAATGTCTCTGCTGAGCTGGTGTTTTCAGAGGTGAACATCTAATTAGCTTATATCGGTTGATTTCAGGATGTGACTGATCCAGAACGGGGCTTTGTGGAGGATGATAAGGTCACTTTTGAGGTCTATGTTCAAGCTGATGCACCTCACGGTGTGGCGTAAGTCATTTCTTATATTTTTACTGATGTTTCAATATTGCTGAGCTTTTGCAACAGTAGCTGACGTCACCATTTTACTTGCAGCTGGGATTCAAAGAAACACACTGGTTATGTGGGGCTGAAGAATCAAGGAGCCACGTGTTACATGAACAGCTTGTTACAGACTCTCTTCTTCACAAACCAGCTTCGGCGGGTGAGAAATCTGCCTTTCATTATCAGAATCAGAAGATTACATTTTTTTGGTATTCCTGCAGAATGCACTTTGTACTATTTGACATTTGCTTTGGATTTGAGAAGGGTCTGGCTGCAGACTTGCACTTGCACTCTCAGACACTTGTGCTTTCGCTAGCCACTAGGGATGGGACGGTATGAAAATTTAATATCACGATTATAGTGACTAAAATTATCACAATTATCAATATTATCACGGTTTTGTTGAAACGAGATGAAAGTGTTCAAAAATAGTTGATGCTCACACTGAAAACATTTCAGCAAGTTTTATATTTAATAATCAACAAACAACTAATAAAACAAGCAACTCTATGCACTTAATTTAAAGAGATTAAATTCTGTGGCATTTCCTTCCTTACAATGAAAAGTGTAGAAGCATAGAAAAGCATAGAAAAGTCACTGACTTTCGCCATTCCTTCTCGAAAAAAAACAAAAAAAACATTGTGCGCTGCGCTTGCGTCAGACTGTTGCTGGCTGGACATGATTTAATAGTGAGTTATTAAAACCGCGATAATCAAACACGGTTTTAATGATAATTCATTTTTAAACGATATTACTAACCTTCAGCACATTTTATCACGGTTATCAATAAATCCGGTTATCGTCCCATCCCTACTAGCCACGTCACATGCAGTCTTTATTTTTATATTTTGGTCTATTTATTGATAACTTTTTGTTTGAATCTCTCAACATTTTACAACAGTAGCCAGGTGGTAGCCAAGAAAAAAGAAATGAAATTACAATGTCACTTGCAATCGCCACTTGCACTCTCCGCTACACAAATCGTGCATGTTGCCAATGGAGACAAGACGCTTTGGTGGTGATTTAAACTATTAAAACTAATTTAGTACTATAATGTACAGGGTCCTGCAAGAAAAAGACAAGACCGGCAAATCCACTAGCTGAAGTGAAAGTGTCTGAGAGTGCAAGTCTGAAAGTGCAAGTCTGCAGCCAGACCCTCTTGATTTGCTCAAGTAAATAACTATTAAAAATACAATTCCTACTTTCAAATTGTATTCGATAGCCTTTTGTAATTCCAATTAAATATAAACTACTTTCCAACTGCATCCCTTACCTAACCGAAGTGGATGCATTACTGCAGATGTGATGAGAGAAGATGCAGTGTGCGATCAGGTGCAGCAAAGTGTGGCAGTATTATGGTTCTTATTAGAGTCATACATCTCTCTGGATGGGGATACACTTTATGGTGGAAAGAAAATGTGGAAAAAAACTATCCTGCTTATCATAGCTGGTGTCAGTGTGTCCCTGTGCTTTTCTCCACAGCAAACCCTGTTATTAACAGGCTAAACTTTACACCACTTGTTTATTTGCCATGATTTTATTGTCTTATGTTCTTATTCAGATTTTATACACTACTATTTAAAAGTTTGGGGTCAGTAAGATTGTTGTAAAAATGGTTCTGAACGAAGTCTCCTTTGCTTACCAAGTCTGCAGTTATTTGATCAATCAGTAAAAAGACTTCAGTGTCATATGATCAAAAGTCATTGTAATATGCTGATTTGATGTGTATGTGAATATATTTATTAAAGAACCTGAAGAAATGTAAAGACATAAGAACAGCATTTATTTGAAAACATGCATGCATTATTTTAATATTGGTGTTTTATTGCATGTTTTTCATTATATAATATGTAATAGTTTTCAGAAGAAAAGTACAGGTTGATGCTGTGCGTTTGACGGAGAACTTGCTTTGTTTTTGCTTTGTAGGCAGTTTATATGATGCCTACTGAGGGAGATGATTCCTCTAAAAGCGTTCCCCTTGCCCTGCAGAGGGTGTTCTATGAGCTCCAACACAGTGATAAGCCCGTTGGGACAAAGAAGCTGACTAAGTCTTTTGGGTAGGTTTTGTTTTGAAAGTTTACAAGCACTGAATCGGGCACTGATATACGAAACGTCTGCCAGTTGACATTCTTGAGCGAGACGTGAAGTAGGAGCTTCGTTTTTCCTCGTCATTGTCTTTAAATGTCTTCGTTTTTAATGCTCAGTCATTTTAATCCCAGATTTTCTTTCCAGTTTAAGTGTGCTATTTGTACATGTTTCTAATTATTCTAGCCATGATGCAATAAAGGCTTTTTAGGATTTTGGCTCAACTTTGAGTGCCCTGGCCATGAACCTTTAAGGGGCCGTTTACACCTGGCCACTTCATGCGTTTTCTCAGATCGGATAGCTATCCGATCGTGAAAAGACCAGGTGTAAATGCCCTCCGAAACGCATTTGAGACTGATTTGA